>NC_092389.1:65792288-65814788 GCF_030028105.1 Mobula birostris | reverse complement strand
GCTGAACTCCGCCATGATGATAGAGCAGAAGAGGAAGGTCTGAGTATGGGGCAGATTTCGACCCGGGCAATCGAAGTTCACTGTCCCCTGCTGTCACTGGCAGAGGAGCCTGTCGGTCAAATGAGATGATTAGTTAATGTGAAGGTCAGTCATGGAGAGAGGTGGAAATGAGAAAATAGTATCTATGTTGCCTTATGAAAATAGCGGCAGCTGCAGTTCAACAAGTTAAACTACAATTGTGTGTGCTTTAAGCTGAGACCTTGTAAAAATTTAAACCTGTCTCTGACTGGTAGACTTGATAAAGTGTTGCCAGTCAGAGAATAGACTGGACATCAGTGGATATATGTCGCCATCACAGTTCTCTCAGTAAAGATACTTTACTGGTAGACACAATGAAGTTTGTGATGTTTATAGAAGATGTGATGAATTGTACTGATCAGACAACTCGTGCTACTGAGGAAATTAAAATTATTGTGAAAGCTGCAGAAAGGTATCTCGGTGTAACCGGTGTTCTGTGGGAAGCTGTAGATGAAGTTCTGATGGGTGAGGTGTCCATATCCTAGTCTACCTTGTGAAGGTACATAATGGGATTAAAAATATTTCAGTGGGTTGCGGGAAGCCTGAATTTCTTATCGTCAACACATTAAGATGTTGGTTTCTGATTTGTCAGAATTCTACGATGTTTTGTATATTCAGGAAACCTGATTATTTTCACAGTTAAGGTATCGAGGGGTCTGGATAGATGTAGTACCTTTGATGTCTGGCATGCTGCTCCCGACCAGACAGGGTGGGCGGGCATCACTGGTCCTCATCCATCTCCTAATTCTCTCACGTGTTGGGTCCAAGCGCCATATCCCGGTAAACCGCTTCAGCTGGTTGACTAAGCCACGTGAGGGGGTGGTGTTAACACGGCACCACTAGACGAATAAGTTCCATGATGAAGTCACCGGCCGGGACGGAAAGGTTCTTAGATGAACTGCAACGGCCACAAGTTCACGACCAAGGCGAACCACCCAGCTGGAGGAAATCGGCTGTGGTCAAACCTGGAGAGGGATGGGTTCCGCCAGGTTTCAGATGCCCAAGACACACAGCAGGATGATGAGCACTCCAAAAAGTAACGTCATACCGGATCGGTCGCAGCCCGAGTGACCAGTGACCGCGCTATCCGTCTCACAGCTGGGCGGACGCGATAAATGTGCTACTGGTGATTCGACACAGAAGATCTGTGGCAGAGAGAACACCCGTGGAAGAGAAAACATCACAATCGCCACGTGAAATGTAAGAACGCTGAACCAAACAGAGAAACTCAGGTAACTCACGCATGTGACGAATTGATACCCCTCCTCGGGCTCTGTGAAACCAGATGGAAGAAAGCTGGAGAAGCGCGTACTGAGGAAGTACATGTACTCTGTTATAGCGGAGAAGAGAACAGACATGAAAATGTTGTCGGGTTCCTAGTCAACAAATCCTTCAAGAACGCTGTCCTAGGATGCCAACCAGAGTCAAGCAGGCTCATGAGCATCTGCCTGCGAGTAAACCCATTCAACATCGCAGTGGCACAAGTCTACGTCCCAACAACAGACTACGACGATGAACACATTGAATAATTCTATAAGAAATTACAAGATGTCATGGACAAGCTGGATAAAATAGATATTTTGACCATTCAGGGTGACTGGAATGCCAAGGTGAGCAGAGACGCACAAGATGATAAGGGAGATATCATCCGTGCCTCATGCAATGACACCTCCAATGAGAGGGGACGGGGCCTGCTGGAATTTGCCAGTTATAACAACATGGTGCTGTCGAACACACTTGGAGAGCACAAAGCATCCCGAAGATGAACTTGGCATGCACCCAGTGGTCAACATCACCAGATTGATTACATCCTGGTGCAAAGACGGCACAGATCTGCTGTGAACAGACTGAAGACCAGAACATTCCCAGGAGCAGATATGGGCAGTGACCATGTCCTTCTCATGATGAACATCAGAGTGAACTTGAGGAGAATCAACAAGCAAAATAATTAAAAAAAAACAAAACAGCCGGCTGAGATTCGACCCTGAAAAACTGAAAGAATCTCTGAAGAATTTCATGCAGCAATTGGCGGGGGTTCGGGGGGGATTTACACCAATACTCCACCTTGAGGAAGACCCGGAGACCACCACAAATGCCTTTAACATAGTGATGACGGAAACAGCAAGCATGATTCTGGGGAATAGACGCCGCAGGTCTAACTCGTGGGTCACTAACAAGATACTCGATATGTGTGACACAGGAAGGAAATTAAAGAAAGATAAAAGCGCAGCAGAGGGAAAACAAAATAGAGGTAAATCAACAAGGAAGTCAAGAGGGAAATGAAGGAAGCAAAGCTGAGATGGATAGCCGAACAATGTGTGGACATTGAAGACAGCCTCTCCAACAACAACACAAAGAAGGCATTCCAACTGGTGAAAGATCTCACAAAAGGAAAACAGGCCAAAGTAAACACCATCCAAGACAAAAATGGCAGAAGTCTCACAGAAGAAGTGGAAATATTGGAAAGGTGGACAGAGTGCTGTTTAGAACTGTACAACTACCAGAGCAAAAGAGATCCTAGCGTGCTGAATGTACAGGAATCTTCCATGAGGATGACTATCCAATCATGCGTGAAGACGTTGAAGCCGCAATACGATCACTGAAGTGCGGGAAGTCAGAAGGAGTTGACAACATCCCTGTTCAACTGTTGAATCACGGAGGAGAGGCCACGATAGACATGCTTACCACCATCTGAATAAGATCTGTCAGACAGGTGAATGAATGGCCGACACCTGGGACTCAGTCGCTGATCATTGTGCTTCCCAAGAAAGGCAATCTCCAACTTTGCCAGAATTACCGTACCATCAGTTGATCAGCCATGTAAGCAAGATGCTGCTCAGAATCATCTTGAACACACTGTGACCTCAGGCAGAAGAAATCATTGCCGAGGAACGAGTTGGCTTCCGTAAGGGCAGAAGTAACGTTGAGCAGATTTTCAACCTCCGCACCCTCTGTGAGAAGCATCTTCAGCACCGGAGAGGTTTCTACCACGTCCTCATAGACTTCAAGAAGGTGTTTGACAGAGTCTGGCATGACGCCTTATGGGCCACCGTGAAGAAATTCAACCTGACCAGAAGCTGATTCATACAACTCATCACCTTTACGCCAAGACAACCAGTGCAGTACTCGCTCAGGGCACCATCGGGGAGTGGTTCCATAGCTCTGTAGGAGTCTGTCAGGGCTGCCTCTCCTCCCACACTCTCTTCAATGTCTTCCTGGAATGGATCATGATTGTTGCCCTTGAAGATCATGTGGGCACTGTCAGCATTGGAGAGAGGAACATCACAAACCTAAGATTTGCTGACGACATTGATGGACTTGCAGGAAAGGAGGACGAACTGGTCAACCTGGTCAGCCATCTTGATAGAACCTGCACAAAGTTTGGAATGGACATAACTGCCGTGAAAACCAAGCTCATGGCAAATGCCTCCGGTGCCATCACAACAGGCATCTCAGTCCTGCACTTCAGACAGTGCAGCAGTTCAAATACCAGGGGGGCAATCATCAGTGATGAAGGATCAAGACCAGAAATCCTGGCAAGAATCGCATAGACAATGACTGCACTATCCAGACTCAAGACAATACGGAGAGACAGCAACATCACCATGAAGTACTAGATCAGACTCCTGCGTGTATTGGTATTTTCCATCTTCCTGTATGCATGCGAGACATGGGCCCTCACAGCAGAGCGACAGAGGAAGATACAGGCATTAGAAATGAGATGCTATCGCAGCATCTTGGGCATCTCATACTTGGCCACATCGCTAACGAGCAGATCCGCAAGACCATCCAGCACCACCTTTGCTCCCATGAAGACTTTATCACAATGGTGATGAAAAGAAAGCTGAGATGGTACGGCCACGTAACAAGATCCAGTGGCCTTGCAAAGACCGTTCTACAAGGAACTGTGGAGGGGGAAAAGAGGGAGAGGTAGACCGCGACAGAAGGAACAGGCTGGTGCAAAGCTTGTCATGACGGCGCCCCAACGACCCCAGCAGGAGTTAGGGTGGAAGGAAGGAAGGAAATTTTTTGTGCAGGACTACATTGTCGTTTGGTGTGATTTGTTATTCGGTAGAGGGGCAGAACTAACGGTTTTATAAGGAAATATGCAGGGTGCGGTGTTGTGAATGTAATGAACCGTATGTGGGATTTGTTGTAGAAATATTTCATTAAGCAGGTATGTTATTTTTTACAACGCCAATGGATAACTTTTTATTGATTTGTGAGAAACTACATTTTGTTCTCGCTCACTACCAGTTGTGTGGTGCGAAGATTTTAACGCACATAGTTCATTGTGGGGCTGTTTGCGGAATGCTGGTAGTTAGTTAATTGAAGAATAGTTTTTCAACTTGTGTGTCTGAATGGGTATGACATTTAATGCTCACAGTAGTTCTGGAACTGCTACAGGATGTTGAGGAAAATGTGTA
This sequence comes from Mobula birostris, assembly GCF_030028105.1. Taxonomy (NCBI): domain Eukaryota; kingdom Metazoa; phylum Chordata; class Chondrichthyes; order Myliobatiformes; family Myliobatidae; genus Mobula; species Mobula birostris. Next base: position 65,810,283 of record NC_092389.1, on the reverse strand, counting down.
TTTTTACAATAAATGATTATATCACGTTATTCACAAAATGCATTGTAAGTGATTCCCATTACAAACAGAATTAATAAGAGAAAGGCTGTACTATGGTGGACTGAGGAGTGAGCGGAGGCAATCAGGGAGAGAGATAAGGTGTTTACGGAATTGAAGAAGTATCAGTGTCTCAGTAACCTTATTAAGTATAAAATGGCGCAGGCCGTGGTGAGCAAAGTGGTGAAGATTGCGAAAAAGATTTTTCTGGGGGTCATATTCTGCTAATATTGATAGGGAATGACAAGGCAGACGTGTCCAGGAAGGGATGATATATGTTATCGTTTCATCAGATAAATGAGAGTGAACGGATTTGGGAATGCTCGCACATTTCGGGGTTCGCTGGTGAATATGGGGGTGCATGCGGATCTGGTGGGGGTCTGTTGCATTGCGGATTGCACAGATTGACGGGAATGTCAGCAAATGTGTGAGCGCACATGGAGTTTGGGCTGTCGGGTGCTTTGGGGTGGACACTGATTTGAAGGTTCTATGAGGGTTTACTGGTGAGCACAGAATTGTGGGTGCACACTGATTTGCACAGAGTTGAGTGTGATGACGGAATTGGGGGTAAACATTAACTTGGGGAGCAGGTGGATTTGGAGGTGAGTTGAATCTCAGGACGTCTTCCGTTTATCCATACTTTAATATGAACTTTGACCTCTGTTCTTGCTATTTTTAAATGGAGACAACCATTGTATGAATTGTTTGAAATGATTCTTGTTCTGGGATAATCTAATGGACCTATTGGGGTGCCTGCTGATTTGGAGCTGTGACAAGTCTAAAAGTCATTTCATTTGTACAACATTAATAATAAATGCAATTTGAATTATGACTTCGCTTCTTGTTTTTTTTATTGTTCAGGCAGCCATTTTGTGAAGTCCTTTGGACTGTGCAGTTTGCGGAGACAGATGGGAGGGGACTGAATCAAGGAGGATAAAGTGATTTGGAGATGGACACGTGTATAGTCCGGCAGGGTCAGGCAGAGACAGTCTGCCTTCCCACACATAGAAACACTCTGACATGAACTGACAGACAAAGACAGACAAACACAGACACAGATGCAGATACGGACACACACACACACTTTCTTTTCGGCCTTTCCAGCTCTCAGCCATGTTCTCTGACACATACAGGGTGACATGGTTAAAACATGCTCCCCGATACTAGACTGGTGAGTTTGACGGCCATGTGTTACGGTTAGGGGTGGGTCCCGGACGAGCCCTCAAATATTCTGACTGTGACTGAGTCACTGAAGTCGTTGGAGTGCTTCATGGATATGAAAACGTTTATTCATCACCAGAAGCATACATTTTGGGAGACCCTCTCGGTAGAGCTCCCAAACACAAACTGCATCAAGATTTTATACTCTTGAGGGGAATGGTAACAGTACGTGGATGCAATACAATTTCACAAGCTACAATGACATAATTTACTTTAATACAGTATTCTGTGTCTGATAAATGGTTCCTGTGAAGTACATATTTACAGTGGAAGCACATATAATTGATAAGCCGACTCGGACGATTCAGTCACTTGTGTTGGGAGAAATTAACTCCCACAAATGGTGTTCATACTAATTCAATAATTTTATCACAATCCGTCACTGTGGGGATTTTACAAGTCTGATGTAATCGGTATGCAAATAATTTAAAATGCTTTCTTTTAAAATCTATTGAATTATGTCCCTGTGGAGTTGCTAAACGGTATTTAAAAAACCCCAGGCATGTGTTGCTTCAACATTTCAATCGAGAAAGCGCCCGTAGCAAAGGGAAACATATCACTGGACAGAGAAAATATCTGCAATGTTGGATAGCTATGTGAATGTTGCCAAAATATTGTACGTGCTCATTGCTGTTATTGGAGTTCCTGGTGAGTGAGCAGAACAATTCATGTTTGGTATTTTTGTGCGTTAACCGGTGTAAAACTATCTATGGTCATTATACAAAGGTTCCAATTTCATGATCATTGTACGAATATCGGTCAGAGATATCGATCCTGTCAAGTCATCTTCACGGTTTTTCATATTCAGTGACAAAGGAGACTAAACCTCTGTCTCTCCTCTAACTCATGGGATTGACTCAAACGTTCTTCTCGCCTTTAATGACACCTTGTCCAGATTAGTCCCAGTGCTGAGGACAGGCAGCTCTCCAGGAACGTGTGGCTCGGATGGGTTTACATTGCAAGGTTCACTGTTTCTGAGTTATGAATCAAAGAGAGTCCCTTGTCCTGTGCGTCACGTCTCCCTGTGGAGTCTGTCACAGACGTATCTCACTGCCTTTTGATCAATAATTTTTTCTGATGATCTGAACCAGTGTCCAGGGATCTGCTGACGAGTGTTATGAATTGAACTGCGATGTAGATTTAATCCATTAACGGAGCTGCTCAACCTTTATTTAGTAAGTTTTTCCTTCAGTGTTTTAAGTGTGTTTCTCCCCTCTGTATCTCTTCCTGGAAACATCAGATGCTGAGTTTCCAGAGGCCTGGCCAGTCACGGTTAAATCAGTGAAACCGGTCCCATCACTGACTGGGAACAGGATCTGCACCGATTTTTGTTGTTCATGCAGCTCGTATTTATCGCCGACGATTGTCCACACATCGCCTTATCTTCACACTGAAGAAAGCAGGTCAGAGACAGTATGACCCGGCCTGATGTTCGATTAGCAGTAGTTCACAGACTCTAGCGCTCCTGATCTTCAGCTGGAACTGGATCCGGTATTAATTCCCGGAGAATGTGTTGGGTAATGTCCGATGTTTTTTTTTTCCCTCTCTCCAGAGAATTTACTGGCGATTGTGATCCTGTCCCGGGGAAAGTGCGGCCTCTCTACCTGCACCACTCGCTACCTGGTGGCCATGGCAGCGGCGGATATAATGACCATTGTCACCCAGGTCATTTTGTCTCGAATCAAAGAGTATTACTTCACGTGGACATTTCTGAGCATCACACCTGTCTGCAGTGTTATTGATGTACTGATGTCCACAGCCACAGACTGTTCTGTCTGGTTCACCGTCGCTTTCACCTTTGATTGGTTTGCTGCCAGAAGCTGAAAACAAAATATTGCACCGGGAAAACTGCGGCTGTGGTTCTAACAACAACCGGCGTACTGTCCTGTCTGAAAAACATTCCCCGATACTTCACCCGGAAACCCTCTCTGATCATCGACAGTATACCCTGGTTCTGTGATCTCATGGACAATGTTGTCACTGACTCCGGGTGGGTGGGATATGACTGTCTCGATACGGTTTTAACTCCGTTGCTCCCTTTCGCTGGGATCCTGCTGCTCAACGCTCTGACAGTCAGGCACATTTTAGTGGCCAGTCGGGTCCGTAAGGGGCTGAAGGGTCAGAGCAAGGGAGAGAACATCAGTGACCCGGAGATGGAGAGCAGGAGGAGGTCTGTGGTTTTACTCTTCACCCTCTCCGGCAGCTTCATCCTCCTGTGGATGACACTGGTTGTAAATGTCATATATTATCGGATCTTAGGGATAGATTCAAATTCAATGATTCTCAATGGATCTTTTACCTCGTCGGGCTTTACTGAAGGATTTCAGCTGCTGCACGAACACATTTATTTACGCGGTGACTCAGGTGAAATTCAGGGAGCAGATGATCAGCGCGGTTGTATATCCGGTCACCTCGGTGCTTCAGTTGATTAATAAAGCTGCGTCCTGAGCGCAAGCCAGAGACGGCCGCAGTGTCTCCAGTCCGGGCTCCGGCTCCTCACATTCACCGTCTGGTCACCCAGGTGTTATTCTCGGGCGGATTGTCCCATCGACCGGCAGCTCCGGGACATTAGAATAGGGTGTGTTTTGTGAGCGGCAAAGCGCCATCCTGGAGTCTCAGTAGCGCATTGGACCTGCCAGATGTCAGTCAAAGACATACACCGGATAGCTGCCCAGCCATTGGTCTGTGCGTACGTCCATCTATTCCCTTTGCTGCCCATTAAACTCACAGCCCACAAACCGGCGGGAATCTAGTCGAATGCTGGTTGCCTAATCCAATGTCAATCACACTGCTCTCCGCCTTCCACTTGAATGATTTGCTAACGTGTCGAAATGGGGTGGTGTTTGTTTAATAGGAGTTTGACTGATCAAATTAAAGTTACATTCCCGCCACTAACTGGACTGGAATGTGGTGTAGAGAATTAAAAAAAAAATAAAACCGTCACTGCTTCTTTTTTCAACATAATTCTTCCCCTTCTTGTTTTACTTCATTCCTCCAGAAAACTCACAGGAGTGCATTCTGTAACTGTTTCTCCTTTTATGCGCATTATCCCACCATACTCTCTATAACTCATAATGCCATCAACCTCTTAGCTTCTGCTTTGCCAGGTGGAAGGTCTTTATCCACATCTGGAATTGTCACAGGTTTTCAAACTCAAGCTCTCCGTGCAGGGTGACACCCATAAGAAGACCCACAAGACCCCTATGAAGTGGGCCAACGAGTTTCCAACAGTAAATCTGACCGACCGCTAGAATAAACTCATCAGTTCCGAAAAGACATCTGAATAAATTACAACTTTACACAGACAAATTTCCTCCTCCCAGTGTAGGCCTAAAATTATGACAACAAATTCTTCTCAAACAATGGTTAATCTATCATAATAGTTTACCGAAATATACTGATGAACTCAGACATAACAGAATCCTTAGATTTATTAAACTGTGTGACCTCAAATCAAATAGTTATAGGCAGAAGAAGATGGGGTTTCAGAGAACATGTCATTGGGGCATATTGCGTCATCCAGCAATCCCATCTTGCCAGCGTGATAAAATCTTAGCCACCTAAACCCAAAAAAAACCTCTTCGTGTGATGTTGCCAACCGTCCTCGGACACAGCTTCAACAGGATAATAATTTCTTTGTCCCGTCAAATTAATCCAGTTTGTTAGCATCGACTGCAATCTCCGCAATTATACTTGGCTCAATTCAACCAGTAAAGTGGAAACCGGGGACGACCTGACTGCACCACAACACAAGCTTACAGCCTGTGCTTGCATCACATCCAAACATTTTAAACTTGAAGATGACGCTGATCCATGAGCCACACAGCCATAATCAGGAACAGATCTAATTAAACAAATGAAAAGCATCAACAATGATTTTCATGTATCATACCAGAATACCCATTTAGATAACTGAGAATATCTAACGTTCCTATATATTTATCTTTTTTTTCTGATATGGCGCTTTTATGTTAGCTCATTATGCACCCACATGCCTAGAAATGTTACCGTTGTCACGTCTTGAGTAGCTCTACCAAGTCATTTCAAATCAACAGCGTGTCTATTAATCACGTGTATAAAACACAGAACTTCTTCGTGAGCGACTGAAAGCTTAAAACCTCATATATTTGCTTATTGTTCGAAATTATTAATTGCTTATTGCATCCAATATGCAGTATAACTGCAATTTCTATCTCAAATCCATAAAGCTTCTGTCAACTGCAGAGAGTGACTTACACACCCCAGTACCTATCTCATCGAAAGTAACATTAATCATAAAAATAAATAATAAAGTGTTACAAATACGGCGTTGTGGGTTCCCAATCTCTATCTCATAGAAACCCGAATGTATCTCCCACCCGTACCAGCACAGAACGACGAAATATAAAACTCAGAAAAAGTCATGCAATCTCCTGCTCAATCCTCATTTCCATACAGCCATGAGAGATAGACGCAGGATTCAGCCATCCGGCCCGTCCTCAACCCCAGTTACCGGCCATCTCACCGTAACCTTCGAAGCCATGTTCAATCAGGAACCTATGAACCTCTGCTGTAAATACACCCGACTACCTGCCCTCCAGAACTGCACGTGGCAAGAAATTCCGCAAATTCACCAACATTTGGCTGAAGGAATTTATCCACATCTCTGTTTTGAATGGGCGCCCCTCTCTCCGGAGGCTGTGCCCTCTTATCCAAAACTCTCCCACCATGATAAACATCCTTTTCATAATTCAATCGAATGTCCTTCCTTCAATAACTATCATATGTGTTTTCAATATAAAAACAATACTGCAGTTATATTATCCTTATTTAAGAGTGTTTTCCTAATATTATCTTCCAATGTAAAAGTCAATCCAATATAATTCTACCCTTCTGAAACCCACTCTGATAAAATGAAATATCACCACGTTTATCCAAAATATCATCCAAACGCTCCATTAAGATACTTTCTATAAGCTTACATCAATGAAATTTTAACGACATAGGCCAACAACCAGAAAAATCAGACGGTGAATACCAGTGATTAGTACAGGCACAACGAGTGCCCATTTCCACAAGCTGTGAAAATTAAACACCTCAAACCCCTGTGTATTGAATGAAATATTCCAGCTACAAATGCTTCATACCTTTTTATTCACATTCACAACCCTGTCCCCTTCCTTATAAAACTGGCAACACCACCCCTCTACCAAGTAACCTATCACGACGACAAAAAATATAACACTGCACAGAGAAAAAAAAAACTTTAAATATACGAACAAAAACTGTGGGGGATCAGAGGATCGTGGTGATAGTCAGAGGTTTTTCCTCGGGGCTGAAAAGGCGAACACGAGAGGATACAGGGCATGTCAGGGGTAAGATTTGTTTTACGCAGAGAGTGGTCAGTGCGTGGAATGGGCTGCCGGCGACGGTGTTGAGGCGGATATCAAGGGGTTTTTATCAGACTCCTGGATTGGTGCGTGGAGCTTAGAAAAATAGAGGGCTATCGGTAACCCGAGGCAATTTCCAAAGTAAGTACATGTTCGACTCAGCATCCTGGGCCGAGGACCTGTATTGTGCTGTAGATTTTCAATGTTTACAGTAGTGGAGAGAAGAGTGGCGTAAGAGCTGCCGGGTGATGAGCAGACCCCGCTGAGAGAGCGAAAGGCAAATGAGGGAGGTGGAGTGAGGAAATGAGTCAGAAGTTGGGAGGTGAGAGGTGACATTGACAAAGATGATGGGATCTGTTCGAAAAGGAAAGTGGAGCGTGGATTAAAGAGAGGGAAGTGGGGAGGAGTGGGTGTGGGATGGGGAGATGTAGAGGGTGGAGTAAGAGAGGAAATATGTAGGGTGATGGCTCCGGAGGGCAAAGAGAATTTAAAAGGAAAAGTGACGGTGGGGGTGGTGGAGCGACTACCAGAAGTTTAAGAATTCGTTGTTCATGCCGCCAGCTTGGAGGCTACCCAGACAGAATATGAAGTGCAGCACCTCCAACCTGAGCGTGGCCTCGCCACAGCAGCACCGGAGGTTCTGGGTCGACGTGTCAGAATGAAAATGGGCAGTCCAATTGAAGTGGGTGGGCACGGTGAAATCCCTCTCTTTAAGGCGGATGGAGAGAAAGTGCTCTACGCAGTGATTTCTCTATCTCCGTCGGCCTCACCGTTGTAAAGGAGGCTGCGCCCGGATACAGCGGATGAGCCCGATAGACTCACAAGTGAAGTGTGTCGACTCACCTGGACAGAATGTTTTGCGCCGTGAATGGTGGCGGGGAAGGAGATAGAGGGACATGTATAGCACTTGTCTTACTTACAGAGATAAGTACCAGGTAGGAGATCAGCGAAGAGTGACGAGTGAACAAGAGAGTCGCGTAAAGAGCGATCCCTGCAAAAAGCGGTGTAAAGAGTCTCCAGGGAAATCTGATGTTCCGCTGTTGTGTAAACATTTATGGTCGCTGAGCAGCACGGCAGCCTACCTGTCAGTGCAATCGCTTTACAGCGACAGCGATCACCGATCGGAGTTCTATTCCTGCCGCTGTCTGTAAAGAGTTAGTACATTGTTCCCGTGACCATGTGGGTTTCCTCCGGTTGCTCCGGTTTCTTCCCACATTCCAACGATGCAGGGAACTGGGCCATGGAGAATGGGCAGATTCCGGTGTTTGGTGTCTTCTCCGACCTGGGATCACCAGCGGGGACAGAAGCACAATCCAGGATTCCGAGGGAGAAGGACAGGAGAGAGTGGGGAGAGGGAGAGAGGGTGGGAGGGATGTGGGGGGGGGGGGAGAGAGAGAGAGAGAGAGAGAGAGAGAGAGAGAGAGAGAGAGAGAGAGAGAAACAGAGACAGAGGCATCGAGAGAGAGAGAGACATTGAGAGAAAGGGGGGAGGGAGGGAGAGGGAGAGAGAGAGGGAGAGAGAGATGGGGAGAGAGAGAATTGTTTTATTGGTGGGGGTTTTCACGCTGATTGGGTGTAGGAACTGGGAAAATAAATTACACTAACAGTGGTGTTAATTATCCAACAACCGGGTCTTCACATGGCCCACGTTCCCCTGGAAAGTACAAACATCTATGTCGTGATGCTATTCATTTACCTGAGCTCAGCTTTTAACACCATCTTTTCCGCAGTCCTGACTGATAAGCTACAGAACCTGGGCCTCTGTACCGCTCTCTGCATTTGGATACTCGATTTCCTAACCGTAAGACAGCAATCTATGCGGATTGGAATAATATTGTCTACTACCTGACGATAAACACTGGCGTACCTCCAGGTTGTGTGCTTAGCCCAATGCTCTGTTCTCTCTGTACTCATGACTGTCTGGTTAGATACATCTCAAATACCATCTATAAGTTGCTCATGATACAACCATTGTTGGTAGGGCATACAGGAGCGAGACATCACAGCCTACTGAGTGGTGTCGCAGCAAAAACCTTGCACTCCACGTCAGTATATCCGAACAGCTGATTGTGGATTTCCGGAAAGCTGTGACGAGGGAACACGGAACAAATTTACAAAGGAATGAGAGGAAGAGAGTAAAGATCCTGGGGGTCAAGATCTCTGATGATCTAACTTGGTCACATTACATCGATGCACCTGTAAAGAAAGAAAGACAGCGGCTACATCGCATTAGGAACTGGAGGAAATTTGGCTTGTCACCCAAAGCACTCGAGAACTTGCACAGATGTATCATCTCGGTCACTGTCCAGTAGAGGGGTGGGTATGCACAGGATGGAAAGAAGCTACAGAAGGTTATGACATTAACCGGCTCTATCGTGGGTTCTCGCCTCTGTAGTATCCAAGACACCTTCACGGTGCGGTGCCCCAGAAAGGCGGCGTCCATCATTAAGGACAACCATCACCCAGTGCCTGCCCTCTTCTCATTGTTACCGCCAGAAAGGAAGTACAGAAGCCTAAAGGCACACACTCAGAGATTCAGAAACATCTTCTTCCCCTCGGACATCCGATTTCTAAATGGACATTGAACCCTTGAAAACGACCTCACTTCATAAAATATTGTTTCCCTTTTAGCACTTTTTTTAATTTTAACTCTTCAATGTACGTATATCTACCTACTGTAATCAATTCATGTATTTATTTACATATTTTCTATATTATCATGCATTGCATTGTACTGTCGAAGCCAAGTTGACAAACTTCACGACATATGCCGGTGATATTAAACCAGATTCTGATCGGCAGATTTATAACCGGCCCATCTACATTTCATCCAGGGAATTTATAAACATCACAAACAACAGAGATCGCAGCACAGATCCCTGCGGAACTCCACTATTTACAAACCCCCAGTCCGAGTAAGTGCCTTCAACCAATGTTCTGTCTGCTATGCGGAGGCCAGCTCTGAATCCAGACAATTCGCTGCGGACGCCATCTATCTTAATATTTTGGATTAGCCTCTCATGAGGGACTTTGTCAAACACCTCACTAAAGTCCATGTAGGCAACATCCACTGCCCGACCTTCATCAATCTCGCTCTTCACCTTGTGAAGAAAACTCAATCACACTAGTAAGCCACGACGTTCTTAGGGTTAGGGTTAGGATGACAGCATGCAGGCAATGGGAGATTCATCCCCCTTGTGCTTCTTGATCTCGTCACGAGAGATTCAGCATCACGGAACCCTGCCACTTTGATCTGGCCCACGCCTTCATTAACCAGGTTGAACACTTGCCTTTATTAGATCTTGCTCTTCCTTTCACAAGCCATCGGGATCGTGGGGGTGTGGCCAAATGAGCTGGTGCCAGCTGGAGACCAGGGTCCTGGGGCTGGGCGAGTTAAACCAGAGAGCATTATGTGTGGCCCTGGTGATGGATACACTGACAGTGGCTGTTGGCATTTGGGGGAACCAGTCTGATCCTGGTACTGATGGGCAGAGATGTCTCAGAACCAGCTGGTGCCAGACAAGGACCCTTCCTCTATTGCGGGAGGTCTCAGTGCTAGTGTGTACCATGTATACCCGACAATGTGACCTGGAGGTTAGTGACTGGGTTCTGTCCAGTGCCAGTACAGTAACTCCGAATAATACTGAGCTCAGCCTGGAGCTGAAGCAGGGCCGTTTCCTATTGACAATGCAACACCTTATATTCCATCCGGGTAGCCCCCAGATTTCCCCTTCTTGTAGATAAATTTCCATTTCACCTCTTCCCCACTCTCAGCTTATACTTCTTCTCATCTGCATATTACTATCCTCTGAGTCACCTCCTCTTTCCACTCTCCTCTCATCACAGATTCTGTCTTCAGGCCTTGATATTTCCCACCCACCTGGCTTCACCTATCACCTTCCAGCTAGCCCCTCCCCCACCTTTTTTTTATTCTGGCATCTTCCCCCTTCCTTTTCAGTACTGAAGAAAGGTCTCGGTCCGAAACGCCGTCTATTTATTCTTTTCCATAGATGCTGCCTGAGCTGCTAAGTTCCTCCAGTGTTCTGTATGAGTTGCTTTGGATTCCGAGCATTGCAGACGCTCTCTTGTTTATGATCAAATGCGCATGCGTAAGGATTGCAGCCGGTTCCGTATCGTCGCGCATGCGCTTAGTGGACAAAGATTGTTGGAAAATCGGCAACAGGTAGGAGCGGGACTCCGGACGGGAGTATCATCGGTACCGGTGTCCGAACCGCGACTGAGGGAGAATTACTGTGATCTCAGGACAGACCGTGGCTCCGCAGCCCGGGACGGTCACGGTTTATGTCCCATGATGCCCGTGCCGATCACTGAAGTTGTTCGCGCAGTGAAGAATTGGCTTGGAGTACCGAGCAGCCTCACCAATGTTGCAATCCGCAGTAGCCAGACAAAGCTTACCATCCCAGTGCAATCCCTTGTTGACGAGGTCAAGGTAGTCAAGGTAAGATCATTCTTGATGCTTCGAGACTCAAAAGACCCTGTCATCAAGAACACCCAGCCGGATGTGAGATCAGGCAGGAAGTGGTCAGCCCGTGTAGCAGTTGATGAGGCAGAGTCCAGATTGAAGCACAAGGAGACGGTTGGGGCTATCCAGCTAGGCTGCCAGGGACTTGGATAGACAACCCACAAGTGGTGGTCATCTTCTACAGGTAAGGAGCGCCGTGAGCTTGTAATACAAGAAATACGAGAGCTAGAAGAGGAGAAGAGGTTAACTAAAACAGCTGGCCTGGCCAAACAAGGGGCTTGGACCCGGTGGGAAAGTGTTGAACAATGACACCTATCTTGGAATGATCTGCGGCAGATGGAACCGCTCCGCATCTCTTTTCTATGCAGAGCAGCGTACGATCTGCTCCCAACACCTGCCAACCTCAGCACCTGGTATGAAGGTAAGACAGACAGGTGTGCTGCTTGTGGCGAGAAGGGAACACTTCAACATATCTTGAGCGCATGCAGAGTCAATCTTTCCAGCGGCATGTACACGTGGAAACATAACAACGTTCTCAAAGTTGTAACAGAAGCGGTTGAGCAGAGAGAACTGCAGCACAACTTATCTCATGCCCCATGCTGCACAGAACATCGCATATCATTTGTGAAAGAAGGCTCCAAGTCAAGGGTGTACAGCACAGGCTCATGATCAAGCATACTTTCCTCAGCCAATGATTGGTGTGTCAAGGCTGACTTGGACGGGAAAGGCAGTTTCCCGGAGCAAATAGCTTTCACAGCATTGTGTCCAGATATAATCGTATGGTCTGACACCAGTAGAGAAGCGGTTATTGGTGAACTCACAGTCCCCTGGGAAGACAACATCGATGAAGCCCATGAGCGCAAGTTAACTAAGTATGCAGAGTTGAGATCAGAGCGCAGAGACAGAGGGTGGAAGGTCTCATGCTATCCATTTGAAGTAGGCTGCCGTGGGTTTATTGTGTTCACTCTCCAGAAGTGGCTGCGTGACCTTGGCTTCACTAGAAGAGAGATCAAATCAACCAGCAGGGCTGTAGCTGAGGCAGCAGAGAAAGGATCGGCATGGGTGTGGACCAAGTATGTCCAGAGCGGCAGGTAGTCAGACATATCTTGCAAACTCTTCAGTAGTTGCATAGACACCTGAAGAGCAGACTATCTGTTGGATGGAAGTGACCAACAACTCTGATAGAGGCAGATGCCAAGTGTTTAAGCTCACCAGTGGGAGGTGGTGCTTTAGCACTGCTGGCCCACCACCTCGAGGGAGTCTTGATCAGAAGCGGGCCGAAACTCCTGAAGGCAGGTGGCAGATTAACTTATGATCCCACTGGTGATAGCACAGGATAGTTAACAGCTTAGTCCATGTGTATTTTGTAACTCTAAGACGTACAGCCTCTGGAAACCTAGACGCTGTGCACATAATAGTTAATAAATATTGATGTCCCGTTTTAGTTTTTGACAAAGGACCTACATAGTCTGCAATGATTTTTGAGAACGGCTCACCAAATACTGGAATTGGTTGCAGTGGGGCCACTGGAGTAACTTGATTAGGTTTATCCACAATTTGACACGTATGACACGTTTTACAAAATGTCGCCACATCTTGCCTTAAACTAAGCCAATACAAATGTTTAGAAACTTTGTTCATAGCTTTCTTTACACCTAAATGACCACCCAAAGGAATACCCTGAGCCATAGTTAAAATCTCATTTCGGTAAATTTTAGGAGCAACAACCTGATGATTATCTTCCCATTTCTCACTGGCAGGAATTGCAGGCGATCTCCACTTTCTCATTATTACCCCCTTTTCCAAACCAAAATGGCAATTACCAGCACTTAAACGCAAAATCGGAACATCCCGGACATCCCAACAGTTTATGTTACGTAACCGGCAACGATGAATATCAATCGAGACAGGTTATATAAAAACAACCAAACATTTCTTAAACACGGATAAACGATAAGGTTAAAAAAAAAACAAACGAAAACTTTAACCGGAAGTTAACCACTATGCAGCCGTTCACCAACTCGTCATTCTGCACTGGTTCTTAAAGCGTTAAGTGCGAAAACAGTTCTTAAAGCAATAAAGTCAAATATAGTTCTTAAAGCGATAAATTCGAAAGTCCAACAAATTTATACGTTCAATTGGGAGAGACTTCTCTGGAGAAGGATTTCTTCACAGACGCGACTTTCCTGCTGGTTCTGTGCACAGGATTCGCGATGCTGAAAATAAACAGTTTAAATTGACTGACCTTAAATTCCTTTAGAGAGAGATCACACCTTTGCATGAACTCTTTGCTCTTTTTGGCAAGAGTTATCCCGGGTGCAGGTCGCTACTCCTCCAACGAAGACTCACTAAGGTGGATCATTTATTAAACTGCCAAACGATGCCGACTCCTCTCGATCCTTCGGTCCTGTACCTCGATAAATTCTTCACTCTCCCTTCTACTGTTGAAATTGGGTAAATCAACACATCTAGCAAAAATTTCCAGTCCAATAATATGTTATCTTACAACAGAACGCACAACCGTTTTAAAAATGGATCTGCGTCACAAAAACAAACACGCAACAGAAACGGAGAAACAGCACGTTCTACCTGGAAATCTACAAACTAAAAACCAACTGCGTCACCTGGGTCGACCCTTATATACCCATGGTGCACATGTCATCATGTGATCTCACATCAGCGGGAAAATCCCATCAGGTGACCTCCAAAAAACCATTACATCATTCTCACAATAAAAAAAAACACACAGATCTCCTTGAGCATGTAACACATTGCATAAGAGAAATGGGCTCTGGAAGAAAATCACTGATTAATAATGAAGTAGCTAGGTGTTTGTTGGATTTATATAGGCAAAAGAAGTATCATGTTACAATATTTTACTTAATAAAATAACTAAAGTGATCAGCTGTTTGCATTTGTTGTTTTTGCAATGCGCTTAAATTTTATAAAAGTAATATTTTTTTTTGAAACACACTATGTGTATGTCAGGATAAGAATGTGGTGGAAGGTATGGTAACCTATGACTACGTATGCAATGTCCTTATTTTTGGAAATTAGGAAATGGCCACCCTATCTCCAGGCTTTCTAGGCAAAATCATTCCTTGTCCTTTGCAATCTTTCAGCACTGAAGGTGGTTTAAAAAAAAATGAATATTGCTGTGTATCCATCAAGGGCACTTAAATTATCCTCGTCATTCCTTTTCCTTTTTGACTGCATTTACAACATCCTTGATCATACAATGTTCTTAGATCTGGATTCCTGTCTTTCCCACTCATATAAACCATTTGAAATTTGAACCAATCAGTTGTTAGTAACTCCCACAGGTCAGGTGTGACTTACAGCTGCTCCCGGTCTCTGCTCTCCCCAGCTCCTACCTAACGTACTTCTCATAAGCTTGCAACACACACGCAAAACGCTGGAGGAACTTAGCATCTAGGGAGAATAGTCAGTTGTCAACATTTTAACAAGACTGGAAAAAACAAATGAGAGGTCTGGAGAAGAAGGTGCTGGACGGTGAGCAGGAAGTACGAGGCGATAGGTGATCATTACCTTGTCCTTAGTTTAGCAAAATTCTCCAAGATTGAGCCCTTCTTTGAGGATGACTGTTATCAAAATGGTCCCCACTGAAATTCATCAATTGTAATTTCCATGGCCCAGCACAAGGTTTATTAAGTTTGACCAATGCATCTGCCTTTACCATCAACCCGAGCAGTAAACTCGATTCATTTTCTGTGTTTAAAAGTTATCCTCAAACATCCCCCTCCCATCCCCGCACACACTTTGTCCATTCACCTTAAAATTGTGCCTCCTTGTTTTAGCGACTTTCCATTTCGGAAACATTCTCTGGATCTCCACTCATTTGATGCCTCCTATCATTTTGTATCCCTCCATCAAGTTCCCTCTCATCCTACTTCCTGCCAAAGAGAGAAGCCCTATCTTACTCCACCCCTCATCACAAGATACTTCCTGTGAAGTCATAAACATGTTGTTGTGGGCATGCACAGTAAATACAAACAAACACAAGGGAATCAATGAAATCTGCACACATCAAAGACTGGCAAAACACCAATGCAGAAAAGACAACAAAACGAATAAATTGTGTAAGTAAACGTAAAATAACGAACAGTAACTATCAAAAACATGAGCTGCGGATTCACTGAATGTGAGTTCATTGTTGTGCTGAGTGACATTATCCCCTCTGCTTCAAAGGCCTGATCGTTGAGGGGTAAGAACTATTCCTGAACCTGGTGCTGCGGGGCCTGAGGCTCCTGTAACTCCTTCTTGATGACGGCATGGAGAAGAAAGCATCGCCTGGATGATGGGGTCCTTGCTGATGGATGCTGCTTCCTGCGACAGCTCTCCTTGTAGATGTGTTCAGTGGTGAGGATGGCTTTACCTGTGATGGGCTGGTTCTATTGTTATTGCATTCAAGGGCATTGGTGTTTCTAAACCAGTCCAGTCAGGCTATTCTCCACTATAGATCTTGCAAATTGGAGCACACAGCATTCAAGGCTCTCCTTTGTCAGCTCTCTGTTCCAGCCTGAGAGATGCCCGGTGGGATTGAGGGGATGGACCGTGTTCATGATCAGGGTTGTACAGTTCTCTATCCTTGAAGTGCTGGGGTTGTTCTGGTGTTTAACGGTGGAGTACAGTGCTGGGTGTGTACAGGACCGTGTGCTCACTGCACAGTGCTGTGAGTTTTATTGTTTTGTGTCCTGATAGTGAAGGTCTAGATATTGTAAAGTTCACTGTCCCTGTAGTCAAATGTTGATTATTGTTGTGCAGTCACATGTGCAGGATGCGCTTATACCAGAGACAGACCTTTCTGTTCCCCTGCAGTACGGGTTAGATGTTGTTAAGATCTCTGTTCTTACAGTACGGTGCTGACAGTTTAAACATCATATTTAACTGAAAGTGGTCTGTGCCCCCCCAAAAGACTAAATCCCCCAAATGATTAACCCATCTGAGTTGTTTGAGAGACCCAACAGCACCTCCTCTTTAGTATCAACACGCTGGAGAATATTATCATACCGCCTTTCTCGTCACGGTTTCCTCCTTGTACACTGAGTGAACACCAGTATTCATTTACTACCTCACATGCTAACTCTGCCTCCGGGCGTAAACTCCCACCTTTGTCCTTGAGTGGTCCTATCCTCTCCCCACTCCACTGTTCTTTCTGTGTATGCATAAGATGCCTTGGGATTTCCATTGATCCTCCTGAATGAGGACATTTCCTGGTCACTCTTCACTCTCCGGATTCACTGTGTGACTTCTTTCTTGCTCCCTGTATGTTCCTCCAAGACCCTGTCCAACTTCATCTTCCTCGTCCTTGCACATGACTCCTCTAACATTTTTAAACAAATACAATATTCCTCATCACCCTAAGTTCCTGACCATCCCTGTCCCTCTCTACCCTCCTCACAGGGATAGGGAACTAATAAATTCTGACCGGCTGGGCTGTACGTGACTCTCACATGTCAGACATCAGCTAACATCAGCTCCATGCAGTAACAGCCAGTAACATCAGCTCCCAGACTACTCTCTATGACACCTGCACAATTCTTCCACAAACTTACATTCATCCACCTCCAGGTCCAGTCTCATCCTTAATCAATAACTGGCTGAAACCCTTCAGAATTATAATCCTTAAATCTTTCCCAGTGGAATTCCAGACATCTCGTTAGGCTCATTTACCAATACTATGTCAAGTATGTCCCCTCCCTGGTGGATCATCTACATACTCTCTCCGGAAACGTTCCTGAGCACAACGAACAAATAATGCCCCATCCAAGTATCAGGCAATGAGGAAGTCTCAGTCATTCTGGGGAGACTATTTACCAACTGCAGCTACTCTGTTGTTTTCACATCAGCCCATAACCTGCTGACATATCTGTCCCTCTCTCTTACTGTCTATCGGGAGGCCCGCACTATAATCCCATCACAGTGATTGCATCTTTCTTATTCCTCAGTTCTACCTGCATTGTCTGACTGGATGAGCCTTCGGGATAACCTCAACCTTGTGACATTGTGCCTGATCAGCAACATAGCTCCCCACCCTCATTTACCTCCCTCTGCACTGTCTGAATCACATGAATCCTGGAATGTTTCGATACCAGTGCTGCTCTTCTCTCGACCAGATCTCTGTAATGGATGAATCACGGTGACATGTACTAATCCAGGCTCTCAGGACATCCGCTTTCACTGTTGCACACCCTGCTCTGAAATAAACGCACTCCTGCCCTCCGGTGCCACTGTGCTCATCAGCCTGGCCGTATCTTGACTTCCTGTTAGGGTTTCTCGACCTCATCTCTACCTTCCGCTCATTGCAACTTACTGACCTGTAGCTCTGGATCCCAACACCCTCTCCATATGCCACATGATAAAAATCATCATCGTGTCTCCTGCAAGCTTCCCTGTGAGAATATTACATCCCCTTCACTGTAACCCATCCTCCTGACACCAGTCCCGCTTATCCTGGAAGAGGGACCAATGATCTTATTTCCTGATGCTCTCCCTCCTGCATCAGATAATTAGCCACATATTTAAGTGTACCAACTTAGTATATCTTATATCGCAAGCATGTGGCATCTGAAGGAATCCTGTAATCACCACGCAAGAGTTCCTATTTCCTAACTTTCTGCCCAACTCCCTTAATTCTCTTTGCAAAACATTGTCTCTCTGTTATTAGTTCTAATAAGAATCACAACCTCCGACTGCTCACCCTGCCCTTTCAGAATGGCCCGAACTGTCTCAGAGACATCCTTGGTCATGGTCTGATGAGGGTAACGCACCATCCTGCAGTCTCACTCATTTCCACAGATACTCCTGTCTGTGTTCCCCGCTAGAATGTTTGCTACATCTGATTCATACCTTTCCATCCCATGTA
>NC_092389.1:65783019-65792275 GCF_030028105.1 Mobula birostris | reverse complement strand
CATCAATCTCGCTCTTCACCTTGTGAAGAAAACTCAATCACACTAGTAAGCCACGACGTTCTTAGGGTTAGGGTTAGGATGACAGCATGCAGGCAATGGGAGATTCATCCCCCTTGTGCTTCTTGATCTCGTCACGAGAGATTCAGCATCACGGAACCCTGCCACTTTGATCTGGCCCACGCCTTCATTAACCAGGTTGAACACTTGCCTTTATTAGATCTTGCTCTTCCTTTCACAAGCCATCGGGATCGTGGGGGTGTGGCCAAATGAGCTGGTGCCAGCTGGAGACCAGGGTCCTGGGGCTGGGCGAGTTAAACCAGAGAGCATTATGTGTGGCCCTGGTGATGGATACACTGACAGTGGCTGTTGGCATTTGGGGGAACCAGTCTGATCCTGGTACTGATGGGCAGAGATGTCTCAGAACCAGCTGGTGCCAGACAAGGACCCTTCCTCTATTGCGGGAGGTCTCAGTGCTAGTGTGTACCATGTATACCCGACAATGTGACCTGGAGGTTAGTGACTGGGTTCTGTCCAGTGCCAGTACAGTAACTCCGAATAATACTGAGCTCAGCCTGGAGCTGAAGCAGGGCCGTTTCCTATTGACAATGCAACACCTTATATTCCATCCGGGTAGCCCCCAGATTTCCCCTTCTTGTAGATAAATTTCCATTTCACCTCTTCCCCACTCTCAGCTTATACTTCTTCTCATCTGCATATTACTATCCTCTGAGTCACCTCCTCTTTCCACTCTCCTCTCATCACAGATTCTGTCTTCAGGCCTTGATATTTCCCACCCACCTGGCTTCACCTATCACCTTCCAGCTAGCCCCTCCCCCACCTTTTTTTTATTCTGGCATCTTCCCCCTTCCTTTTCAGTACTGAAGAAAGGTCTCGGTCCGAAACGCCGTCTATTTATTCTTTTCCATAGATGCTGCCTGAGCTGCTAAGTTCCTCCAGTGTTCTGTATGAGTTGCTTTGGATTCCGAGCATTGCAGACGCTCTCTTGTTTATGATCAAATGCGCATGCGTAAGGATTGCAGCCGGTTCCGTATCGTCGCGCATGCGCTTAGTGGACAAAGATTGTTGGAAAATCGGCAACAGGTAGGAGCGGGACTCCGGACGGGAGTATCATCGGTACCGGTGTCCGAACCGCGACTGAGGGAGAATTACTGTGATCTCAGGACAGACCGTGGCTCCGCAGCCCGGGACGGTCACGGTTTATGTCCCATGATGCCCGTGCCGATCACTGAAGTTGTTCGCGCAGTGAAGAATTGGCTTGGAGTACCGAGCAGCCTCACCAATGTTGCAATCCGCAGTAGCCAGACAAAGCTTACCATCCCAGTGCAATCCCTTGTTGACGAGGTCAAGGTAGTCAAGGTAAGATCATTCTTGATGCTTCGAGACTCAAAAGACCCTGTCATCAAGAACACCCAGCCGGATGTGAGATCAGGCAGGAAGTGGTCAGCCCGTGTAGCAGTTGATGAGGCAGAGTCCAGATTGAAGCACAAGGAGACGGTTGGGGCTATCCAGCTAGGCTGCCAGGGACTTGGATAGACAACCCACAAGTGGTGGTCATCTTCTACAGGTAAGGAGCGCCGTGAGCTTGTAATACAAGAAATACGAGAGCTAGAAGAGGAGAAGAGGTTAACTAAAACAGCTGGCCTGGCCAAACAAGGGGCTTGGACCCGGTGGGAAAGTGTTGAACAATGACACCTATCTTGGAATGATCTGCGGCAGATGGAACCGCTCCGCATCTCTTTTCTATGCAGAGCAGCGTACGATCTGCTCCCAACACCTGCCAACCTCAGCACCTGGTATGAAGGTAAGACAGACAGGTGTGCTGCTTGTGGCGAGAAGGGAACACTTCAACATATCTTGAGCGCATGCAGAGTCAATCTTTCCAGCGGCATGTACACGTGGAAACATAACAACGTTCTCAAAGTTGTAACAGAAGCGGTTGAGCAGAGAGAACTGCAGCACAACTTATCTCATGCCCCATGCTGCACAGAACATCGCATATCATTTGTGAAAGAAGGCTCCAAGTCAAGGGTGTACAGCACAGGCTCATGATCAAGCATACTTTCCTCAGCCAATGATTGGTGTGTCAAGGCTGACTTGGACGGGAAAGGCAGTTTCCCGGAGCAAATAGCTTTCACAGCATTGTGTCCAGATATAATCGTATGGTCTGACACCAGTAGAGAAGCGGTTATTGGTGAACTCACAGTCCCCTGGGAAGACAACATCGATGAAGCCCATGAGCGCAAGTTAACTAAGTATGCAGAGTTGAGATCAGAGCGCAGAGACAGAGGGTGGAAGGTCTCATGCTATCCATTTGAAGTAGGCTGCCGTGGGTTTATTGTGTTCACTCTCCAGAAGTGGCTGCGTGACCTTGGCTTCACTAGAAGAGAGATCAAATCAACCAGCAGGGCTGTAGCTGAGGCAGCAGAGAAAGGATCGGCATGGGTGTGGACCAAGTATGTCCAGAGCGGCAGGTAGTCAGACATATCTTGCAAACTCTTCAGTAGTTGCATAGACACCTGAAGAGCAGACTATCTGTTGGATGGAAGTGACCAACAACTCTGATAGAGGCAGATGCCAAGTGTTTAAGCTCACCAGTGGGAGGTGGTGCTTTAGCACTGCTGGCCCACCACCTCGAGGGAGTCTTGATCAGAAGCGGGCCGAAACTCCTGAAGGCAGGTGGCAGATTAACTTATGATCCCACTGGTGATAGCACAGGATAGTTAACAGCTTAGTCCATGTGTATTTTGTAACTCTAAGACGTACAGCCTCTGGAAACCTAGACGCTGTGCACATAATAGTTAATAAATATTGATGTCCCGTTTTAGTTTTTGACAAAGGACCTACATAGTCTGCAATGATTTTTGAGAACGGCTCACCAAATACTGGAATTGGTTGCAGTGGGGCCACTGGAGTAACTTGATTAGGTTTATCCACAATTTGACACGTATGACACGTTTTACAAAATGTCGCCACATCTTGCCTTAAACTAAGCCAATACAAATGTTTAGAAACTTTGTTCATAGCTTTCTTTACACCTAAATGACCACCCAAAGGAATACCCTGAGCCATAGTTAAAATCTCATTTCGGTAAATTTTAGGAGCAACAACCTGATGATTATCTTCCCATTTCTCACTGGCAGGAATTGCAGGCGATCTCCACTTTCTCATTATTACCCCCTTTTCCAAACCAAAATGGCAATTACCAGCACTTAAACGCAAAATCGGAACATCCCGGACATCCCAACAGTTTATGTTACGTAACCGGCAACGATGAATATCAATCGAGACAGGTTATATAAAAACAACCAAACATTTCTTAAACACGGATAAACGATAAGGTTAAAAAAAAAACAAACGAAAACTTTAACCGGAAGTTAACCACTATGCAGCCGTTCACCAACTCGTCATTCTGCACTGGTTCTTAAAGCGTTAAGTGCGAAAACAGTTCTTAAAGCAATAAAGTCAAATATAGTTCTTAAAGCGATAAATTCGAAAGTCCAACAAATTTATACGTTCAATTGGGAGAGACTTCTCTGGAGAAGGATTTCTTCACAGACGCGACTTTCCTGCTGGTTCTGTGCACAGGATTCGCGATGCTGAAAATAAACAGTTTAAATTGACTGACCTTAAATTCCTTTAGAGAGAGATCACACCTTTGCATGAACTCTTTGCTCTTTTTGGCAAGAGTTATCCCGGGTGCAGGTCGCTACTCCTCCAACGAAGACTCACTAAGGTGGATCATTTATTAAACTGCCAAACGATGCCGACTCCTCTCGATCCTTCGGTCCTGTACCTCGATAAATTCTTCACTCTCCCTTCTACTGTTGAAATTGGGTAAATCAACACATCTAGCAAAAATTTCCAGTCCAATAATATGTTATCTTACAACAGAACGCACAACCGTTTTAAAAATGGATCTGCGTCACAAAAACAAACACGCAACAGAAACGGAGAAACAGCACGTTCTACCTGGAAATCTACAAACTAAAAACCAACTGCGTCACCTGGGTCGACCCTTATATACCCATGGTGCACATGTCATCATGTGATCTCACATCAGCGGGAAAATCCCATCAGGTGACCTCCAAAAAACCATTACATCATTCTCACAATAAAAAAAAACACACAGATCTCCTTGAGCATGTAACACATTGCATAAGAGAAATGGGCTCTGGAAGAAAATCACTGATTAATAATGAAGTAGCTAGGTGTTTGTTGGATTTATATAGGCAAAAGAAGTATCATGTTACAATATTTTACTTAATAAAATAACTAAAGTGATCAGCTGTTTGCATTTGTTGTTTTTGCAATGCGCTTAAATTTTATAAAAGTAATATTTTTTTTTGAAACACACTATGTGTATGTCAGGATAAGAATGTGGTGGAAGGTATGGTAACCTATGACTACGTATGCAATGTCCTTATTTTTGGAAATTAGGAAATGGCCACCCTATCTCCAGGCTTTCTAGGCAAAATCATTCCTTGTCCTTTGCAATCTTTCAGCACTGAAGGTGGTTTAAAAAAAAATGAATATTGCTGTGTATCCATCAAGGGCACTTAAATTATCCTCGTCATTCCTTTTCCTTTTTGACTGCATTTACAACATCCTTGATCATACAATGTTCTTAGATCTGGATTCCTGTCTTTCCCACTCATATAAACCATTTGAAATTTGAACCAATCAGTTGTTAGTAACTCCCACAGGTCAGGTGTGACTTACAGCTGCTCCCGGTCTCTGCTCTCCCCAGCTCCTACCTAACGTACTTCTCATAAGCTTGCAACACACACGCAAAACGCTGGAGGAACTTAGCATCTAGGGAGAATAGTCAGTTGTCAACATTTTAACAAGACTGGAAAAAACAAATGAGAGGTCTGGAGAAGAAGGTGCTGGACGGTGAGCAGGAAGTACGAGGCGATAGGTGATCATTACCTTGTCCTTAGTTTAGCAAAATTCTCCAAGATTGAGCCCTTCTTTGAGGATGACTGTTATCAAAATGGTCCCCACTGAAATTCATCAATTGTAATTTCCATGGCCCAGCACAAGGTTTATTAAGTTTGACCAATGCATCTGCCTTTACCATCAACCCGAGCAGTAAACTCGATTCATTTTCTGTGTTTAAAAGTTATCCTCAAACATCCCCCTCCCATCCCCGCACACACTTTGTCCATTCACCTTAAAATTGTGCCTCCTTGTTTTAGCGACTTTCCATTTCGGAAACATTCTCTGGATCTCCACTCATTTGATGCCTCCTATCATTTTGTATCCCTCCATCAAGTTCCCTCTCATCCTACTTCCTGCCAAAGAGAGAAGCCCTATCTTACTCCACCCCTCATCACAAGATACTTCCTGTGAAGTCATAAACATGTTGTTGTGGGCATGCACAGTAAATACAAACAAACACAAGGGAATCAATGAAATCTGCACACATCAAAGACTGGCAAAACACCAATGCAGAAAAGACAACAAAACGAATAAATTGTGTAAGTAAACGTAAAATAACGAACAGTAACTATCAAAAACATGAGCTGCGGATTCACTGAATGTGAGTTCATTGTTGTGCTGAGTGACATTATCCCCTCTGCTTCAAAGGCCTGATCGTTGAGGGGTAAGAACTATTCCTGAACCTGGTGCTGCGGGGCCTGAGGCTCCTGTAACTCCTTCTTGATGACGGCATGGAGAAGAAAGCATCGCCTGGATGATGGGGTCCTTGCTGATGGATGCTGCTTCCTGCGACAGCTCTCCTTGTAGATGTGTTCAGTGGTGAGGATGGCTTTACCTGTGATGGGCTGGTTCTATTGTTATTGCATTCAAGGGCATTGGTGTTTCTAAACCAGTCCAGTCAGGCTATTCTCCACTATAGATCTTGCAAATTGGAGCACACAGCATTCAAGGCTCTCCTTTGTCAGCTCTCTGTTCCAGCCTGAGAGATGCCCGGTGGGATTGAGGGGATGGACCGTGTTCATGATCAGGGTTGTACAGTTCTCTATCCTTGAAGTGCTGGGGTTGTTCTGGTGTTTAACGGTGGAGTACAGTGCTGGGTGTGTACAGGACCGTGTGCTCACTGCACAGTGCTGTGAGTTTTATTGTTTTGTGTCCTGATAGTGAAGGTCTAGATATTGTAAAGTTCACTGTCCCTGTAGTCAAATGTTGATTATTGTTGTGCAGTCACATGTGCAGGATGCGCTTATACCAGAGACAGACCTTTCTGTTCCCCTGCAGTACGGGTTAGATGTTGTTAAGATCTCTGTTCTTACAGTACGGTGCTGACAGTTTAAACATCATATTTAACTGAAAGTGGTCTGTGCCCCCCCAAAAGACTAAATCCCCCAAATGATTAACCCATCTGAGTTGTTTGAGAGACCCAACAGCACCTCCTCTTTAGTATCAACACGCTGGAGAATATTATCATACCGCCTTTCTCGTCACGGTTTCCTCCTTGTACACTGAGTGAACACCAGTATTCATTTACTACCTCACATGCTAACTCTGCCTCCGGGCGTAAACTCCCACCTTTGTCCTTGAGTGGTCCTATCCTCTCCCCACTCCACTGTTCTTTCTGTGTATGCATAAGATGCCTTGGGATTTCCATTGATCCTCCTGAATGAGGACATTTCCTGGTCACTCTTCACTCTCCGGATTCACTGTGTGACTTCTTTCTTGCTCCCTGTATGTTCCTCCAAGACCCTGTCCAACTTCATCTTCCTCGTCCTTGCACATGACTCCTCTAACATTTTTAAACAAATACAATATTCCTCATCACCCTAAGTTCCTGACCATCCCTGTCCCTCTCTACCCTCCTCACAGGGATAGGGAACTAATAAATTCTGACCGGCTGGGCTGTACGTGACTCTCACATGTCAGACATCAGCTAACATCAGCTCCATGCAGTAACAGCCAGTAACATCAGCTCCCAGACTACTCTCTATGACACCTGCACAATTCTTCCACAAACTTACATTCATCCACCTCCAGGTCCAGTCTCATCCTTAATCAATAACTGGCTGAAACCCTTCAGAATTATAATCCTTAAATCTTTCCCAGTGGAATTCCAGACATCTCGTTAGGCTCATTTACCAATACTATGTCAAGTATGTCCCCTCCCTGGTGGATCATCTACATACTCTCTCCGGAAACGTTCCTGAGCACAACGAACAAATAATGCCCCATCCAAGTATCAGGCAATGAGGAAGTCTCAGTCATTCTGGGGAGACTATTTACCAACTGCAGCTACTCTGTTGTTTTCACATCAGCCCATAACCTGCTGACATATCTGTCCCTCTCTCTTACTGTCTATCGGGAGGCCCGCACTATAATCCCATCACAGTGATTGCATCTTTCTTATTCCTCAGTTCTACCTGCATTGTCTGACTGGATGAGCCTTCGGGATAACCTCAACCTTGTGACATTGTGCCTGATCAGCAACATAGCTCCCCACCCTCATTTACCTCCCTCTGCACTGTCTGAATCACATGAATCCTGGAATGTTTCGATACCAGTGCTGCTCTTCTCTCGACCAGATCTCTGTAATGGATGAATCACGGTGACATGTACTAATCCAGGCTCTCAGGACATCCGCTTTCACTGTTGCACACCCTGCTCTGAAATAAACGCACTCCTGCCCTCCGGTGCCACTGTGCTCATCAGCCTGGCCGTATCTTGACTTCCTGTTAGGGTTTCTCGACCTCATCTCTACCTTCCGCTCATTGCAACTTACTGACCTGTAGCTCTGGATCCCAACACCCTCTCCATATGCCACATGATAAAAATCATCATCGTGTCTCCTGCAAGCTTCCCTGTGAGAATATTACATCCCCTTCACTGTAACCCATCCTCCTGACACCAGTCCCGCTTATCCTGGAAGAGGGACCAATGATCTTATTTCCTGATGCTCTCCCTCCTGCATCAGATAATTAGCCACATATTTAAGTGTACCAACTTAGTATATCTTATATCGCAAGCATGTGGCATCTGAAGGAATCCTGTAATCACCACGCAAGAGTTCCTATTTCCTAACTTTCTGCCCAACTCCCTTAATTCTCTTTGCAAAACATTGTCTCTCTGTTATTAGTTCTAATAAGAATCACAACCTCCGACTGCTCACCCTGCCCTTTCAGAATGGCCCGAACTGTCTCAGAGACATCCTTGGTCATGGTCTGATGAGGGTAACGCACCATCCTGCAGTCTCACTCATTTCCACAGATACTCCTGTCTGTGTTCCCCGCTAGAATGTTTGCTACATCTGATTCATACCTTTCCATCCCATGTATTTAGGTGCTTTCTCATCGCCTGTTTGTAATGAACATTATTTTAAAAATCATTTATTGTATTCTTCTTTGATTCAGCTCAGGCAATTTACTGATGCATTCGCAAACAAAGGAGACTGCACACGTGTTTAAACCAGGCAATTTATTAGAACTCATAGTATTTTAATACAGAACAAAAAAAAACCTAATGTCTACAGTAGTAGCTGTACATAATTCAAAATAATACTTATCATCCACTAAACCAGCCGATCTCAGTGATAGAGTGGAACCACAGATCCCGCAATGTCACACAGCCTGTTTTCTATCTATCTATCTATTTATCTGTCTGTCTGTCTATCTCCCTCTCCCTCACCCTCTTCCTCTCCCTCTCCCTCTCTCTGTCTCTCTCTCTCGCTCTCTCTCTCATTCTATTTTCTCTGCCTCTACCAAACGCCCATTCCCTCGCGCTCACTCTCACGACATCTCCCTCGCGCCCTCTCCCTCACGGTCACTCTAGCGTCGTCTCCGTGGCGCCCTCTCCCTCACGGCCACTCTAGCGTCGTCTCCGTGGCGCCCTCTCCCTCACGTGCTGTCGTGCGCGCCCTTTCCTCGTGATGTCTCATTCGCACAAAACGGGAAAAGAGTAAACAGTTAACAGGACTCTGGTGAAGGATCTTGACGCGAAACGCTGACAGTTTATTCTTTTCCATAAATGCTGCCTGGCCTGCTGATTTCCTCCAACTTTCTGTGTGAGGAAAAGAGTAAACAGTCGACGTTTCGTGGCGAGACCCTTCATCAGGATCTGATTTTGTGTGTGTTGTTTTGTATTTTGAGCGAATGCAGAATCTCTCGTGTTTATTCTGTCAGTCTGCTTATCACATTGTTTCCATTTACCAACAACTGGGGGGAGAGAATAGGGAGCATGAAGGCAGCTGAATTGTAATACTTTACAGTATTTAGTTCTCACGTTTTATGAATTTAAAAATCCGATT